>NC_081168.1:0-7500 GCF_012432095.1 Onychostoma macrolepis | reverse complement strand
TTTTCCTGATCTCTGATCAGCCGTATCAGCTCAGAGCGGCTTCTCTCAATGGAGCGGATGAGCTCAGTAAAGATCCTCTCACTGTCCTCCACTGCTGTCTGTGCAGAGCGCTGTTAGGACACACAGTGATTCAGGCTTCAGTGAGTCTGAACTGAGACTGAGACAAACTTCTCTTCTTCTCCAGACTCACCTTATGAGACTCCACAGTCTCTCTCAGCTGCTGGAGATCTTTCTCTCTCTGCTGGATTCTCTGCTGGAGCGTCTTCTGCGTCTCCTTCAGCTGCTTCTGCAGGACAAACAGATGATAGTGAATCTCACAGAAAACTACTGGCACTAAATCATCATGTGATCAGATGAATCCAGTAAAAGTGCAGCTGATAACTAATGGCTGTAGGTTGTAAATACCTGTTTCTCTGTCCTCTGGTCTGCAGTTGATACAGTGTCGTGGTTTTTATGTTCAATAATCGTACACAGCATACATATACATTCCTGGTCAGTGCGACAGAAAACCTCGAGGAGCTTCTCATGTTTCTGGCAGATCATCTCCTGCAGTCGTCCAGTGGCTTCAGTCAAATTGTGTCTCTTTCCTTTAAAGAAACTCTCATGTTGTTCGAGGTGATTCTGACAGTAAGAGTTCAGACACACCAGACAGGACTTGACAGCTTTGTATTTTCTTCCAGTACAGACGTCACACTGCACATCTCCAGCTCCAGCGTCACAGTCAGCAGAGAGTTTGGTCTTCTTCAGTTTCTCCACCACTTCAGCCAGCATGGTGTTTCTAGCTAAAGCAGGTCTTGGACTGAAGGTCTGTCTGCACTGAGGGCAGCTGTAGACTCTCATCTGATCCTCCTGATCCCAGCAGCCTGTAATACAGCTCTTACAGTAACTGTGTCCACAGGGAATGGTCACTGGATCCTTCAGGAGATCCAGACACACTGCACACTTGAACTCATCCTGAGAAACTCTGGCTTCTGCCATTTTACTGCATGAACACAGAGACACAAACACACAACATCAACTTCACTTCAGTTTCTCTTTCCCTGAACTCACGTGTTTCCTGGTTCTGTGTTTGAGTCACGTGTGTAAAACAGGCGTCTGCGAGTCTGCAAATCAGCTTCCTCATTCCTGCTCCTGTCTCTCTCTCTCTCTCAAACCTGTACACACAAACACACAACTGCCGATTTCAGTCGTCACTCAAGGATCTGACCATTATCTTGAATAATGTCCGTGCCAAATTGCAGCTTTGATTACGATGTTCAGGGAAGAAAGCGACGTCACCAGTGAAGCCGGACTGGATGCGGTTTGTGGTTCTCGTGAGCTTAGATGACATTCATGAAGAAGACATGCAATAAACTTTACTTTCATTACACTACTGTAAAGAGATATTACAGTAGATGAAAAGCACTACAAGAGAAAAGTTCAAAAACCAAACAACTCAATATACAGTAAACACATATTGGTTTATACTGTAAGTTACAGTAAAAATAAATAAATAAATACAGCATCCTCTGCCAAGTTCCATTACAGTATTGGTAATATCCTTATTTTTACAGGTTTTTTTCAGCTGCTTACACACTTTTTCAAAACTTTACACATAAATCCAGGAATTGCACACAAATCGCCTCACATCTCTTGCAAAACAAAGTGCTGCATTCAAAATATCACAAACACATCTCAAAAGCAAACATTTGCAAACACCTTTGCCATAATATTATATTTCTGGATATATCATATACACACAGTTATTAAAAACCTAAAGCTCTTCTTTCATGAGCTCCTGTACATCTCTGTTCAAGATTGAAAGTAATTGGCAGAGAGATGTTGAAAAATTCACTGTAAGCTCGAAAGCAAGACTGAAACCAAACTATTAACTTTTTTACTGTATATGTTGTTGTGAATACAGTATTACACAGTACGAAAGAAAAGAAATGCATCAAGCATGTGTAGCTGGACAGAAACCAAACATAATTAACCAAACATTTGATTGGTTGTGTTTGAAAAAGGAAATCAAGATACTTCCTGATAGATCTGTGTGTGTTACAGAGAGAACTGCACTGTTAGACATTTCTGTAATTTCCACAGTTATTACTGTATATCACCCAGTGTAATACTGCAAATTCCCTTTACAGTGAATAACTGTAATACCCTTTGCATCATGGGAATTTTCTGTGTCAGACCCCACATACAGAGACTTACTGTATTTTTTAAAATTGCTGTATACTACTGTAACGGTCTCTTTGGCGCCATTATACATTATACTTATACTATTTTCCTCATTTCTTACTTTTGGATTGACACAGTTTGCCCTGCACCGTGTGTACAGCGCCGCAGCAGCTTGGGACTCACTACTGGACGTGTTCCATCGCTTCTAATGATTGGAAAATCCGTTTGTGCTTCGTGTCAGAAACAGCGCCAGCGCTTGGAGTACATCTGCACGTCACATTACTGTCCGCATCCACTGCAGATACTATATATAATGGGTTCTATATTGTTTTTTATCGAGTCGCGCTGTGCCACTCGTGTCCGAGGAAGACATGGAAGCAGCGGGGCAGCGCCGGGGATGAACCCGCGAGAGTGGAGGAGCTCCGGAGAACATCTGCGCTGTGTGTCGATGCAAAAGACCAGCAAGTTTAGTTTAATTAGTAAATAGTAAATTTAGTTCAGGTGTTAGTAGTTAATGTTGGCCAGTAGCCTGAGAAAATAAAATCGTATGTTAGCTAAGTTTTATGGCTAGCTGCCTTTCTAGTTTTAGAATTAGTTTGTTATAGTTTTTAATGGAATTTTTTTTGTATGTGTTTTAAAGGCTACTGCAATGAAGCATCAAGAAAGACACGAGCAGGCCAGCCAGACTGATAATTCATGGTAAGAGAACAACTATGGTTTTGAGAGATTTGTGTATTCTATATGAGGTTTGCCTTTTAAAAGTGTGTCATTTCTATTTCTTGTTTTTCAGAGAAGACATTTCTGTCAAAGTGGATGGTGAGCAAAGATGGTGGCCACGTTTTGAAGCAGCACCTGGGTTTTGCAGACGGCTATGTATTCTTTGGCTGCTTGTCTTTTTTCTCCATTATATTTCTGTTGCCTAAAGATTCTTTGTGAGGATGAATCCAGAGGACACAACATAAAGCACTGCAGAACGTCCTAAGACAGGAGAAGTGGTGAAGATGCACTGTTCCAGCACTGGAAGTCTGTATTTTTAAGTGTTATACATGCAATGTTTTAAATAAAGAATTTGATATTTTGTGATTATTGTGTCTGTTTTAATTGAATGCCAGTAGTACCTATGTAGAGTAAAAATAAAATGAATTTTATAGAAAAATGATAAAATCTAATGAAATCTATATTAAAATGAATGAATTACAGTAGTATACTGATAAATCAAATACAGTTTGCTACTGCAAATCTTAATTACAGTAACTTACTGGCAGTTACTGTAAAAACCCTTTGAAATGTCTAACAGTGTATGTGTCTCACAAGAAGTGTTTCATGAAATTGAAAACTGAGTCAAAGTCTGAGAATCAGTGTCTGGTTTTGCAGATTTGGTGTGTGCTTCTGCTGTTTGAGTGACAGCTTTCAGAAACTGAACCCTGAAACCCCAAACGGGTTTGAGGGTGTGTGCTACAGTATTTACAGTACAAAGAACATAATTTCTTTCTATTTCTTTCATCAGCAACAAATGACCTTTGACCTCATCCCCTTCATTTTTCTTTTCTCCTCTCATTCCTCTTTGTCTCCCGCGACCAGGATTCATTTCCCAAAACACATAATCGGCTCTTGTTCATATCATCCTGAGATTCTGACTGCTGTCATCGGTTCTGCTACTGTAATGTTCACACAGGGATAAATGTGTGCGGTTTGTGTTCATTTTGTGATTCTTGAGGTGGTTGTATTGTGTGTTTGTGTTTTCTGAATGAGAACATGGTTAAATCTGTGCAGAATGATGCTGTTCTTGTGTAGAGTTTTGCAGAAAACACTGAGCAAACTGGAGCGTGTGTGAAAACAGGTCAAATGTGTTCAAAGCTTTAAGAAACGTGTCTTTGTTTCGAGAACTGTATGAATGGTTTGGAAAATTGGGTCAAATTAATCAGTTACAGTGTGTTAGCAATCCAGAAAAACTGTAAACATGTCACCTTCGAGAGCTATCAGGAAAAAATAAAATAAATAAATATATATATATATATACAGTATGTAGTACTCTCTTAATAATAAACGAGAGAGACAGAGACAAGCCAAGCGGTCCTCTTTGTTGTCTGAGGATGCTGCAGTTGTCACGGTAACTCTACTCTCTCTCAACTGCCACCAGGAATTCAGAAAATGCAGCTGGACTGTCCAGTGCAAACTCATTATAACACATTAAAGTAATTTAAAATAAACTTATATACACATGCAAATAGAAACAGACATACATAAATACATAACAAAATATATACAAATAATTGAATATTTTTATGACACAAACTCTACGCAGCAGGGTGGTCACATATACAACAGAAATATATTAAATGAATTAAACTATAAATTTAAATTATAATAAACAAACAAATATATATTATAAAAATAGACAGAGAAACAATAAATGCATTAAACTATACATTACAATTATAGCAAATTAATAAATAATATAAATGAAAAACTATGTGATCAAGTGAATAAGACACAAATATAACAAATACATTAAATTATAAATTAAAATGCTGCATCGGGACGAGACCACGGGAATCAGATAAGCCCTTTACACAATCTGACACGGCTGCGGTTGGAACTGAACTGCGGGTTTCGTCTGGTCAGAGGAGAACTGGCCCCGACTGAGTCTGGTTTCTCCCAAGGTTTTTTTCTCCATTCTGTCTCGGAGGGAGTTTTGGTTCATTGCCGCTGTCGCCTCTGGCTTGCTCAGTCGGGGACACTTCATTTCTAGCGATTATCGTCGATTTGATTGCACAGATACTATTTAAACTAAACTGAGCTAGACAATGACATCTCTGAATTCAATAATGAAATGCCTTTAACTGAAAATTGAGTGTTTAATCTTATCATTATACATTACTGACACTCTATCCTCCAATTTGATACTGTTAAGTGCTTTGACACAATCTGTATTGTAAAAGCGCTATATAAATAAAGGTGACTTGACTTGACTTCAACAGGTCAGGTCTGCCCCAAAAACTCTTCCAATTGTCTATAAAGCCTATGTTATTCTGCGGGCGCTACTTAGACATCCAACCATTGAGTGACGACAGTCTGCTATGAAATATTAGAAAATCTGGAATCTGAGGGAGCAAAAAAATCTAAATATTGAGAAAAACGCCTTTAAAGTTGTTCAAATGAAGTTCTTAGCAATGCATATTACTAATCAAAAATTAAGTTCTGATATATTTACAGTAGAAAATGTACAAAATATCTTCATGGAACATGATCTTTACTTACAGTTTTTTACAATCGCTATGACAATTTTTTCAATACTTCTAACAATTTTCCTAAACTCTTAACACAGTTAGCACAACATACGTCTGTGTAGGCTATACAATTAACACATTTCTTGTTGCTTTGACACAAAATGCATACAGTTAACACACATTTTAAATGCTTGAACTTCTCTTACACACAAACTCAACCAAGACCAAAACAATGTAATTTTACTGAACAGATAACAGATAACATCATGTTCTAAAACTAACTTGTAGGATAAAGTCAAAGTGAACAGCTGTATATATATAGTGAACTGAAACACAAATATATCTCCTGTATTTTATTACATTGCTAATGAGAAACAGCTGGTTGAAGTTATGCAAATATATAAATTACAAGTAATAATAATAATAATAAATTAAGCTCTTGTTCTGTCCAGACTGGACTATTGCAATGCTCTCTTGGCAGGTCTTCCAGCCAGTTCCATCAAACCTCTACAATTAATCCTGAACGCGGCAGCAAGATTAATTTTTAATGAGCCAAAAATAATGCACGTCACACCTCTGTTTGTCAATTTGCACTGGCTACCAATAGCTGCTCGCATAAAAGTCAAGGCATTACAGTAATGTTTGCCTACAAAACCAGCAATGGCTCTGCACCCCTTTACCTAAATTCATTACTTCATACTTATATGCCTCCAGAAGCTTGTGTTCTGCAAGTGAACGTCTCTTTATTGTTCATCCCAAAGAAGCACAAAATCACTTTCACTGACTTTTACATTAACTGTTCCCTCCTGGTAGAATGACCTGGACTCAATCCCAGCAGCATCTTCAAGAAATGGCTAAAAACACATCTCTTCCATCTTTATTTCACCTCTGTATTCTAATTCTATTTTATCTATCTGTCTTCTTTGTATCTATTCTTTGTATCTATCTGACCCTCTAACACTAGCTTTCTTTTTTTCTATTCTACTTGTTTTCTTTCATTAAAAAAACTAAACAAAACAAAACAAACCTTGCTATGTGTTGCCAAGACATCACAGCTGAACAATACCAGGAAGGATAAGGCATACCAAAAGTTTCTTCCCAAGAAGCCTTGCCAGAGAAGATATCAGGTGTGATATGGATGAGAACATGTGGCCAAATACAGAAGACCGGGCAGATTAGATGATTTTTTATAATTTTTTTAAATTCTTCTGTGGCTTTTTTTGTTTGTATATTTTGTATTTTCACATAATAAATGACAGCTATATTTCATATTTTTGTTTTTGTTTTCCTGCATTCTTGTTTTCTTTCTTGTTTTCTTTCTTGTCTTTCTAATGTCCTGTTGCAAATAAAGCCTTTACTGCAGCAATTCTGTCTCTGTCTTCCCCCCCTTTCTGCAGCAAAATACATGCATTTACTAAACCCAACAAAACAAAAATTGTAGAGAGGCTTCAAAAGAAACTGTAGTGTAAAACACAATCTAAGATCAATGCAATATACTGTCTATTAAGGTCAGACCTGACACCTAAAATGCTGCAGTGTCTGTAATTTCATTTGATGTTAGTGTTTTTATGATGTTGTGTGTATTGTGTTAGTGTATTATTGTAATTTGAAAATTAGTGTTAGAGTTTAGTTTGCAATGTGTGATTTTGAGCATGAAATTAACTGTTTTGTCAATTGTGTGTTGTAGGTGTGTTGATGTGTTAAGAGTTTAGGAAAATTGTTATAAGTATTGAAAAAATTGTCATAGCGATTGTAAAAACTGTAATATCCTAATGATTTTTGGCATAAAAGAGAAACTGATCATTTCTTCAGCGTCAGATCTTCAGCGTCACGTGCGCTCTCACACAGGTGAGCGGCCCTACACCTGCGACACCTGCGGCAAGAGCTTCTCACGCACCGCGGTCCTGCGCAGACACCGCAGCGCTCACTGCGGCAGCGCGAGCGCGAGCGCGAACTCCTGCAGGAGCACCGAGGAGCTCAGCAGCGGGCGCTGTGGGGACGAGCCATGAAAACCCTGCAGAACCACACCGACACCGAGCACTGAACTTCCTGTCATGTGACCTGCGGCGCTGCTCTCAGGGACGCGTGCAGCGGCTAACTCTACATT